>NC_037668.1:105541859-105581881 GCF_003255815.1 Theropithecus gelada
TGGAGTACAGTGGCATGATCATGGCTTACTGCAGCCTCAACCTCCTAGGCTCAAGTGATCCTCCCACCTCAGCCTCTTTTATTTATTTATTTTTTTTTTTTAAGGGACAGGGTCTTACCCTGTTGCCCAGGCTGGAGTGAGTGCAATAGCTCCATCACAGCTCATTTTAGCCTCAAGCTCCTGGCCTCAAGCCATCCTTCACCTCAGCCTCTCCAGCAGCTAGGACTACAGGCATGTGTCCAGCTAATTTTTTTATTTTTGTAGAGACACTATATTTCCCAAGCTGGTCTTGAGCTCCTGTGCTGAAGCAATCCTCCTACCTCAGCCTCCCAAAGCATGGGCAGTTTACAGGCATGAGCCAGTCCATCCGGCTGGTAAACTCTTGAAGTCAGAAGCAAATCTACTTACCTAGTTTCTAACTAAATTAAATACATTAAGACCTCATACATACTGACTTTGCTGACTCAGAATTGCAGATCTTTTGGAGAAAGGTCACGATGAAACTTACTTTTGACTATTCATGATAAAAGAGGGTTACTATGAATTAATAGTATAATAATTGATTATGGAGTAAACATACTCTATGTTGGAGGACATATTACTTTCAAGTCTGCACAATTACTGAGGAAGTCTCATTCATAGAAAACAGTCAGTAAGCTGATTGTGCAGGACTGTTCTCTGTTTGCTAAGGACATTAAGCACCAGTACCTTATAAGCTAATTGGTTTAAATTTGCTAAAGCTCTAAGCACCAAGAAAAGTTCCTGTAACTTTGAAAGCATTTAGTAAATTGGTTCTTTTCCATTTCCTTTGAGTTGCAGTTATATACAAAATGATAAATGCCACTTTTTCCCTTAAAATACTCTATACGTGGGAATTAGATGAGCAAAGAGAATCTACTTTGAGACTTAGGAAGAGTCGAGGTAACCTGTAGAACCAAAGGAGAATTTTGGAGAGTAGACAAAAGGCTTTGTTCCCACCCAGTTCAACTGGGCTCTCTTTTGCTCCTGAAAAATACACTTCAGGCCATGGGCAGTGGCTCCCACCTGTAATTCTAGCACTTGGGAGGCCGAGGCAGGCGGATCACCTGAGGTCAGAAGTCAGAGAGCAGCCTGGCCAACATGGTGAAACCCTGTCTCTACTAAAAATACAAAAATTAGCTGGGCGTGGTGGCACGTGCCGGTAATCCCAGCTACTCGGGAGGCTGAGACAGGAGAATTGCTTGAATCTGGGAGGTGAGGGTTGCAGTGAGCTGAGATCATACCGTTACACTCCAGCCTGGGTGACAAGAGCGAAACTCCGTCTCAAAACAAAACAAAACAAAATGCACTTCAGGAATCCAGCCTTTTCCCACCACACACACACACGCATACATGCCTTCTATAAGACAATAGAAATTGCCTCACTGCCTTTATTCTCAAAACTTGGCATCTTGGTCCTAAGGAGGATCCCAACTAACTTCACGGAGTTTTCTACTCGCCGAAGTAAAAGACTGCTTTTCCCATCTAGAAAGCCTTATCATTTGATTTTGTCTTTAAACCTACCCACATCTTTGGGCTCCACAGGGGCAAGCACTACAGCACATGACTGACTGGTTGGCAATAAGCAGTTTTTTAATTTCATTAAGAAGTCCCCATATTTAAGCCACAAAACAAAATGAGGAGAGGGATTGGGGAGGGAAATAGAGGTGGGCAATGGACCACTGAGAGCTCCAGGACCCCGCCCCAGCCCTCCCCAAAACATCAGCTCTGGCCTGATTGACAGAAAATAACTAGCACTGTCCTTGAGGTGCTGTGTGCTGAGTCCTCTGTGCTGAAACCAAGTCGCCTTGTTTTTAGAAGGCAGAATGCGTTCTCCTTCCATAAAGCCCAGACTGCAGAAAATGGACTTTAAGAACATGCTTCTTCCCCCACAACAGTTCATTTCTGTGAGGAAAAGAAGAGCAAATGTGGGAATAGAGGATACATTCTTTTGTTTACCTTTTTGGTTTTTTGCCTTTCTACCTAGAGCCAGGCACGGGGGATACTATGCTGAGTAATGGCCTCGTGCTCACGGAGCTTACTGTCTAGCTGGATATTGACAAAGGTTCTCTGCTGACCAAACTTTAGTCAGACTCTTGAACCTTCTCCTAGGCCCATCTGTGCACTTCCTTGTAAAACCTACTAAATCACTTTAGCAAGATCCCTACCCTCAATATCTGATTGGGGTGCTCATCCTCCATCATCCCCAGGTGCTGTCTGATCATGTTGGTCTGTCTTCAGCAAGGGTCCTGTCAGGTCAGTAGCCAGAATTTTCCTTACTGCTGATGTTATTACCTCTTAATAATTTTCCATCCACTGACACCCATCCTGCTCCTTGACTATAAATTCCCACTTGCCCACGCTGTATTCAGAGTTGAGTCCCATCCCTCTCCCCCGCTGCAAAATCCTGTTGCCGTAGTCCCTATCTATACCCATCGTAATGGTCCCCAATAAAGCCTCCCTTACCATGCTTTAACAAGAATCATTGAACATTTTTTTTCTTTAACAATATACAAATATTTGAGTTAAGGCTGGGTTTCATCTGACCAAGAAGCGAAAAGTTAAATGTTGCACTGAATTGCAACGAGTGCATGTCCACTGTGATAGTCAGTGGGGAAGGTAATACAGAAAGAGCCTTTAGTTCACTGTGATAGTAAAAGGCAGAAAGTAATAGAGTACATTCAAAGGTTATTGTAATGAACAAATGTATTTTTATCAGAGTCTAAAAGAAATCCTGGACAAGGATCAACCCCATTTATGTGAGTGTAACACTGGCATTATGTTGAATGACCAAGTTATCAATTATGAAACATGGAGGAAATAGAACATAATAAATGTATTCTTGGCCAGGCACAGTGGCTCACACCCATAATTTCAGCACTTTGGGAGGCTGAGGTGGGAGGATCACTTGAGGTCAGGACTTCAAGCCCAGCCTGGGCAACATAGCAGGACCCCATCTCTACAAAAACATACAAAAAAGTAGCTGGGCATGGTGGCACATGCCTATAGTCTCAGCTACTTGGGAGGCTGAGGCAGGAGGATTACTTGAGCCCAGGAGTTAGAGGTTACAGTGAGCTATGATCTCACTACTGCATTCCAGCCTGGGTAAAAGAGTGAAACCTTACCTCTTAAAAAAAAAAAAAAAAAGTGTTCTTTAAAAAAAATTGTATATTAATAGTGTTAAAAGACACATTATGAGTATGAGAAACATAGGTATGGTTTTCTTTTGGAAAGAAGATAAATTTAGAAAATCATATATAAAGTTGGGAATGTTAGTTAGTAATGGTTGCAGAAGACAGATTGGAGGAGAGAAATGTTTCAGGGCCCAGGAGCAGAAATAGAACATGCTAAGTCAGTTAAATGCAAGGAACTGGTGGAATTCAGCAAGAGGCTGGAGAACAGATAAATAATGAGGAAGATGCTGCAAAATATCCACCACTTTGTGAGGACAAGAAAGGGCCCTGGAACACAGTTGGAGTTTGTACAGATGAAGCAGAGGGCATCACTGAGGCTGAAAGTCCCACTACACGTGTGCCTCAATTAGGCAGTGATATTGTAGTGAGAAAATTCACATGCATTTGAAGTAGACGGTCACTTGGAGTCATTCCCTAGGCTACTTATCTTCCTCTTCTGGGGAGTATCTGGGGCTGATTTGGGGAAGTGTTTGTGCCAAAGACGAAAAATTGGATCACTAGGGTGAAGAACTTACATTATGCACAAAATAGTTGTATTTGAATCTTTGTCCTCATGGAACTTCTTGGGGACCAGTGACAGACCTGGTGCATTTTCCACTGATACGATCATGGACAGTGTAAATAATAAATCAAGTGTTTGTGGATTTATACCTTCTTACCCGTCCCTGCTACAGGGGAGGAAACCTGAGAAGGGGCAGGAATGTGAGCTAGCAACCCCTTCCTTTCCTCCCTCCTCCCAGCGTTTGATAAGGTGAGGTCAGGTGACTGTACAGTGGGCTGTGGGCGGAAACAGATTTGCTGAAAAGAGGTGAGGAAGGAAGACATCCCAAGGCATGTTTGGAACATTCAGGTTAAATGCAGCATAGCATTATTCAGCAATAAAAAGGAACCAAGTATTGATATCCACTACAACATAAATGAACCTTGAAAATATTATGCCAAGAAACCAGTCACAAAAGACCATATATTGTGTGATTCCATTGATATAAAATGTCCCAAATAGGCAAATCTATGGAGACACCTCATTCCAACCTATTTTTCCAGCTTCCTCTTTTTCTCTGCCTGCCCTCATCATCCCATGCAGCATTTGCTCTGTCCTCAACAAATGACCCACTGTTTGCTGAAAAATCGATGTGCTTTCAGATCTCTACACCTTTGCCACCTTTATTATCTTCCAGTACATGTCTATTCTTCTAGGCCCAGCTTAACTAGCAACACCAAACTAAACTGAACAATCCTGACGCCTGCTGAGAGGAGCTCATCCCCACTAAAAAGTGAGCTCAGATCTGGAATAGCATAGAACATCCAGGCTGGAACCAGACCTGGAGGTTATCTAGTCCTAGTTCAGTGCCTTCATATGATAGAGGAGGAAACTGAGGCCCCAAGAGGATGAATGGCCTGTCAAGTCCTGAAGCACACTGAGGGCAATCCCAGGCACGCCTCATACAGGGCTCTTTGCCTTGCACTTCAACCTTTCTGCAGTTTTTTTGTTTCGTTTTGTTTTCGTTTTTTTTTTTTTTTTTGAGACAGAGTCTCACTCTGTTGCCCAGGCTAGAGTGCAGTGGCGTGATCTCAGCTTACTGCAAGTTCTGCCTCCTGGGTTCACACCATTCTCCTGCCTCAGCCTTCCGAGTAGCTGGGACTACAGGCGCCCGCCACCACACCCAGCCTTTTTTTTTTTTTTTTTTTTTTTTTGTATATTCAGTAGAGACGGAGTTTCACCATGTTAGCCAGGATGGTCTCAATATCCTGACCCATGATTCGCCTGCCTCGGCCTTCCAAAGTGCTGGGATTACAGGCGTGAGCCACTGCGTCTGGACTCTGCAGTTATTTTTGATGGAACAAATATTTATCAAATATTTGCTGTGTACCCATATTTCATGATGTCAGCCCATTCCTTAAAAACTCTTACATGGGCTGGGCACAGTGGCTCCCACCTTAATCCTTAATTTGGGAGGCTGAGGCAGGTAGATTACTTGAGGTCAGGAGTTCAAGATCAGCCTGGCCACATGGTGAAACCCCATCTCTACTAAAAAGACAAATGGCCAGACATGGTGGCACACACCTATAATCCCAGCTACTCAGGTGT
Organism: Theropithecus gelada; assembly: GCF_003255815.1. NCBI lineage: Eukaryota > Metazoa > Chordata > Mammalia > Primates > Cercopithecidae > Theropithecus > Theropithecus gelada. Next base: position 105,547,161 of record NC_037668.1, read on the forward strand.
CTGAGGCAGAAGAATCGCTTGAACTTGGGAGGCAGAGGCTGCAGTAAGCCAAGATCACACCACTGCACTCCAGACTGGGCAACAGAGCAAGACCCTGTTTTAAAAAACAAAACAAAAAAACAGTTCTCACGTGGTTCCTCATTATCGTCATGCAATAGGGAACATAAGCCTTTTCATAGCCCAGCCTGTCATTACAATTCCTGCTTCACTCCTTGCTACTCCCCCTCATATCTGGCCATCCACCATTTTGAACTGGTCAGCATAGTGTAGTAAAGTCAAGACGTGCAAAGACTTCAAAATCAAAGGCCTGGGTGTGAACCAGTTCTCTCCACTTAACCACATTATCTTGAAAAATTTAATTCATCTTTCAGAGCCCCTGTTTCATCATCTGTAAAACTGGGATAACAAGACTTCTCTTCTAAGATCATTGACAGGATTACTTTGGTTATTTAAAAAGCATTTCTGTGCCATTACTAGTAATGTTTATCATTTTAAATGATGACAACTATTACTTTCCTCAGAAAGCTTCTCTGCCCTCCCAACATTGTGGAAGGTGCCCCTTTAGCTCCTGTGTTTACCTCCTAACAGTGTAAATTCCTGTTGAATGTTCATCTCTACCACTGAGCGTGAGCTCTTGGAAAACAGGACCATTGTTTCTCATTCAACTTGGTAACTCCGAAACATTGATGATAACCAGGAAATGCTTGTTGGTTGAAAGGAAAAGGAGGAAGAAGTAAAGCAATAAGCAAGGTGCTGTGGGGGCCATGAACATGGCAAAGGCTAAGCTCCTACCGTCCAGATGTAGAACCTCTAGCTGGACAGACAAATTGCAGATTGCTGTATTTGAGTCTCCTGTAAGGATAAAGTATGACATATTTATGAGAGGGGAAAAGAACTTTTAAAAAACTGATTTTTCCCTTATTGTGGGCTATATCATACATATAGGAATGCATAAAAGTAGTATATAGAGTTTGAGGAATAAAATGAACACTCATATAACCACCATGCAGGACGAGAAATAGAAAAGAATTGCAGAAGCTCCACCCTCCCCATATGTCTCCCCTGTCACAGCTTCCTTCCTCTCCCCAAGAAGTAACTACTATCCTGGCTTTCATGATAATCATTTCCTTGCTTCTATCTTTATGACTTTATTGCCTACGTATGGATCCCTAACCAAAATAGCTTTTATTTTAAACCTTATATAAACTGAACCCTACTGTATTCATATTCTTGAGACTGGCTTGTGTCCCTCAAGCTTGTGAAATTAATCCATGTTGTTGAAATAGCTGTGGTTCTTTTTCTTTTAATTACTATAGTATTCCATTATATGACTATGTCACAATTTATCCATCTATTGTTAATGGACATACAGGATTTTTCCAGTTTGGGAATGACAGTCATTATATTAATATTGTTGTATCCATTAATATTGTGGTATCCATTTTCTCCAGTATTTAAACATGCAACATTCTTTTTGTTGATGGTGTTGAGAATTCATTCTACCTCTGGAAGCAGTGAAATCCCTAGGGGTAGAAAAATGCAAACTAGTTTGCACAAAGATTTGGATAGGTAGACAAGAGTCTCAAAGTGTGCTTGAAAATGTATGTTTGAAAACTTTGTGTTTCTCGAAGTGTGCTCCAAGATGGCCCACAACAAAATCATGTGGAGAATTTGTTAAATATACAGATTAAAGACCCAGTCCAAACCCATCAAACAAGACCCTCTGTAGATATGGCCTGGAAAGCTGTGTTTTAGCAAGTTTACCACCCACCCCATGACTCATGTAGATCACCAACCCTTTCCTTTTTTTTTTTTTTTTTCATTTGTTAGCATTTAGTTAAGCTCCCTCCTTGTGGCTTCAAGTCACCAGGACACAGCCTCCCTACTTCCCCCTATATATACATCCTTAGTCTTCTCCCAGCTCTCCTGCTGAAGAACTTGGCCTTCATGACAGCAGGCTACTTTGGAAGTTTCCCTTCCTCAGAATTCTGCAGTAGCCCATAGCACTCCATCAATGATGGGAGCAGCTCCAACCTGTTTTATTTATTATTATTATTATTGTTGTTGTTATTTTTGTCAGCGTGTGATGACTCATGTCTCTTGACTGACCAAGGTCTACATTTGTCAAGGTTGAGAGTTGGGCAGAAGCCCTGGTTTCTCTTTAAGTGGTAATGCCTCATAACCAACTTTACCAAAGTAACCTGGGTGACACTTGTGGAAGTTGATGCACGCCACCAGCATTCCCCTGGCCTCCCACGTGCTTCCTGTGCTTGGCCAGGCCTTTACTTTCCGTAGACAATACAGGTGTAATGGAACAAATCTCAGCGGTCGGTGCAATGTTAGGACAGGGGAAGGGGCAGTACTTTCGTGCCCAGAAAATCAGCTTCCCTTGATATGTCCTCCTTGGGCTGGCATGTCAACAGTCTCCAAGCAGACTTTGCCTTTAGCACACCTACACATGTGGTCCTAGCCTTTTGCTTTCTTCTCCACACCTCTCTCCCTCATGCCCCAATCTCCTTACTATTCCCAAATGCACCAGAACACTCAGAAGTCTCATTTTAAGTAACTCCAAAGTCTTTCCATGACCATAGCAATGCTTTACCTAGGGACTTGTTTTAAATAGGCCTTCCTTTTTAGAGAAGTCTTAGGTTCACCGCAAAATTGAGCAGCGTTCCCATAGACTAGTTACACTGCTCTAAAAATCCTGTACTCTACCTTCTCATCTCTACCTGCCCTCTGCCCATCAACCACTGATCTTTTTAAACCTGTCTCCAGTTTTGATTTTTCCAGAATGTCATATAATTGGAACCAAACAATATGTACCCTCTTCAGAGAAGCCTGAATCACTTAAGTAATATAAAGTTTAGCACTGAATAATACTCCCCTGTGCATCTGGATATATCAGTTTATCCATCCATTAAAATGCTGAAGATCATCCTGGTTGCTTCCAAGTTTTGTCAATTATGCATGAAGTTGCTGTCAACATCCATAGGCAGGTTTTTGGGTAGATGCTCAGGTTTCAGCCCATTTGGGTAAAACACCAAGAAGTGCAACTGCTAAAAAGTATGGTAACAGTATGTTCAGTTTAAGAAACTGCAGTGTCTTCTGAAGTGGGTGTACCGTTTTGTGTTCCCACAAGCAACGAGTGAGAGTTCCTATTGCTCCATGTCCTCACCAGCATTTGGTGGTGTCAGTGCTTTGGATTTTGGCTATTCTAATAGATGTGTAGTGGTACTTCATTGTTGTTTTAATTGAGACATGTAGTTTTAAAACCACTACTCTTGACTTTTTTCTCTGTGTTTTGGGGGGTCTTGTATTTTAAAATTTTGCAGAGCAAATTATGAGCAATTGATAGTGATCTTTCATTATTAAACATGATTTTACTTACAAATATTTCAGACTAACTCTCTTTTTTTCCTTTTAAATATAGATAAATGCAGAGGGAACACCAGAGGATGTTTTTCTTCAACTCTGCACAGCTATTGACTCTATTTTCTGAAGGCGAAAATGCATGTTTGTTAGAGTGGAAACAGAAAAACATTAAAAAGTTCATTCCTTAACACAATGTTTCAAGTTAAACCTTTTGTGCCCCCTGCCCCCACTCCCCCACCCCCTAAATCCTGACAGCACTGTTTGCTTCCCAGCTAGACCTGTGTGAGAGGTATCTGGAAATCATGCATGGTGTATTTGGGACTATCAACCTCTTCTCCACACTTCAGACAACTGTCTGCACTCACAGCACACACACTTTGTATCATGCAGGCCACACTCAGAGCTAGTCAGTACATAAACAGTGGTGCAGTACCAGTCTGTGCCTGTTGTGATTACAGGCCTTGCTAGACCCTGATCATCTGGTTCTCCTCTCATTAAGCATCCCTAACTCCCAGTCACGTCTTCCTCTCCCCAAGATTTACATACTGTTCCCCAGTGGAGGCCCCTGGCACAGGGGACAGCCCTGGCCATCTTCCTTTGGTGTCTGGCTGTTTCATCAACTCTCATCTTCTGGTGGCTCAGAGCCATAAGGTGAGTTGATTACACAATGCCTTGTACATGATATAGAGGCATCAAGCAAAATTTGACAGAAATTTTAAAATATGAAATTGTATAGCTTTTCCAAGATGGTAAAACCCACGTTAGTCATCAGTAACATTCTCTATTATTTTTAAGAACTTTGGAATACTGTCATTATGGCTAAGGGAACAAATCTGATAAATTGTGTAACCTAGTCTCTTCTCTACATGGTGATGCATTTCAGCAATTATAAATTAATATCAATGACCAAAAGTAATTTAAAAGCATGAGATATTTGCAATTTCATTCATTGGGCACATATCAAAGTATAATTTTGATTTTAAATGGTCACCCATTTATTTGTTTCCAAGCAAGTAAAAAATACCGTAACAAACCTGATGTGGGTAGGAGGGGCATGTCAGTAAGTGGTGTGTTCAATCTTGTGTTTGTTTCATATGGGCCCTTTCCAGAAGTTTGCAAACCTTGTCATACCCATATGCAAAATTGTGTTTCCTTGCATTAAACCAGTGAAGTTTGGGTTTTCTTTTGTGCTATCAGTTGTAAAATCAGAGCTTCTTATATATTCTACTGGAATAACTGCATCTTCCACTGAGTCACTACAAAAAAACATAGTTTCAGTTTGCATGATTTTTTTTTCTTCCATGGTTGTGCAGATAAGGATCCATTTCTGGGATAGAATTGTATTTTTTAAGTCTCTTTTTTTCTTGAAATGGATATGTACAAATAAAATAAATGGAAGACAGGATAACTCTTTTTCTATTTATTTGTAACTCACATCATTCTGGAAAGCATTTGAAGCCTTATTCCAAACAGAATTAGAGGTGAACACAGACATAGTCAAGATTTACGATACGCTTATATGTTTTTAATTTTAGCTATAGATCAGTTTTGAGTTATTACAGAGAGAACTCAATGTATTCACGATACATGGTAACGTTCATATTTCCTTTTTCTTTAGCACTCATTCTGAAACAGAAATGTCAGTGTTTGCTAAAGAAGAAATTAAATTTCTTTGGTTACAATTATGCCTCTATTAACAAAAGGGGGCATGTTCCCACAACTCCAACAGTTGTCATATACTTTATTACTACCCCAAGTTGTCACACTATCGGGGAGCATAAGTACTTGAGCAAACTGGAAACAAAAAAAGGTTACAGGAAGAAAATCATCAGTTGTGCCAGAAAACATAAAATGACTCTTTGTAGGGATTAACATTCTTGAAGCACATACCATATACTGGCAAACACAGTCCATGCCCAGCACAGCTCTGACTGCATAGGTAAGGAAAATGAGACAGCAGAGGGGCAGAAAGGTCCAACCATCTTTTACAGGCTCTTACGGCTACAGCTGACAGCCACCTTGAAAAATTTAGCAAGGGTAAACGGCTTTGCCCCTGAAGAGTATCTAGAAGTGCAAATCAACTCTTCTCTAGAACACATTGCTGATTTGAATGGCTTGAAATGATATCACTACTTTAAAGTCATAAGATTTTAATACTGGAAAAGACCTTAGAGGTCTCTGTCCAGCAAAAGACGTGTATGTATGTAGAAGACATCAGAACATAATCTAAACTCCTTTACAATGATGTGTATTCAAGGCCACATCTGAGCTGGCCTGTGCCCTCTTTGATGCCATCAAGTACTACTCTCCTCTTGCTCATTTGGCTTAAGCTACTCTGGCCATCTTATGTTGCCAGAACAAGCCACAGTCTACTGGCTCAGGGCCTGTGTGCTATTGCTATCCTTCTGCCTCTTCCTACAGATTATTCATGCAGCAAATTCCCTTGCTCCATTCTGGTTTCTATTTGAATTTACCCTGGCCAATAGAGGATTTCTCTGCTTATTCCATCTAAAATGGCAGACTATTCGCCATTCTCCCATTATTATTTTTCTCTGAGCATATTTATCTTCTTAGCATTTATCCCTGCCTGCAATGAATAGTTTTTATTTTACTTACTTATTGCTGGTCTTCTGCATTAGATTATAACCTCCATAAGGACACGGCTTGGTATCTCCAGTCCCAAACACAATAATTATTATTGAGAGCTAACATATTTAACATACTCTTTGCACCTCCAGTTTTCTCACGTATACAGTGGAGAACTTAATAGTAATGAACCTCATAGAGGAACTGTGAGGATTAAACAAAAGTTAGTAAGACACACGAATCATTTACTAGCTCCTAACGTGCAATGAAAGGTAGTTCTTTGTAAACACTGAATGATTCACTTCCACGACTGGGACTAAGACCCAGAATTTTCACTCCAGTGTTCTTTCCATTACCTTTTTTTTTTTTTTTTTTTTTTGAGACAGCGTTCTCCCCCAGGCTATTATGCCATGGCACCATCTTGGCTCACTGCAGCCTCAACTTCCCAAGTTCAGGTGATCCCCCAACCTCAGCCTCCCGAGTAGCTAAGACTACAGCCATGCGCCACCATGCCCGGCTAAATTTTTTGTATTTTTAGTAAAGACAGGGTTTTGCCATGTTGCCCAGGCTGGTCTTGATCAACTCCTGGGCTTAAGCAATTCACCTGCCTTGGCCTCCCAAAGTGTTGGGATTACAGACGTGAGCCACTGTGCCCAGCCTCATTACATTACTCTTAAAAACATGGAAGAGAATCAAGATACTAGGGCCCCACAGAGAACCAAAACCACACCTGCCACCCAGTGTTGAACCACAGCCTTCGGGTAAGATAGAATCCAACTCCCCCGTCCTCTCACAGCACTGTCAAGATGACCTTCTGATGCAAGGCCTCTAAGGATCTTACAGACACACTCAGTAATAGGTGGTGTCTCTTAAGTTCCTGGAGAAAAAAAATGTAAACTCACCAAAATGTTGGTCATACAACCAACACATATTTATTGAGAATCAATTAAATGCCAGGCCCTAGAGATACAGACAGACATGGATGGTCTCTGTTCTCACGGAGCTAAATGTATTATAACTCTGAAAAGTCTAGTTAACTAGCTACATGAACTGTAGAAAAAAAGGGATCACATAAATAGAAGAACACTTTTCATCAAGAAATAAAAACAGTTTACAGCCTAAACAGGACAATGTCTTCATAAGCTTGTGGAAGAACCTACTGAAATCTGAAGACTTCCAATCCCATCCAGTGCATCCACAGATGAACAACAGGCTTCAAACTTCATTATCCACAATAAGAAATAGTTTTATATAGCACACAACACTTATATATATGATTGAAAAAGACATTTCGCAAAACTATTTATCTTTATTACATGTGATGTACCATTTTCTCTATTTCATTTTTTTAAATGTTCCTCATACCTAGCAAATTTTTGTGTTCTGTGAATTAATTTAAACAAAAAGGGGAAGGGGGGAAAACAGACAAGGCATACTATTAGGTTAAGTGAGAAGCACCCAACATGCATAGAAGAAAATCCTACCCGAGGCAGGAAACACAAGCTGTAGTCCCAGCTTCGCCTGAGACTTTGCAAGCCTGGACATATGCTCAGGTCTGTACTCTTAGAAAGCACACGACATCAGGAAAACAGAATGTAAGGCAACACCTGCACACCTCCACTCCTAACACCTAGTGTTGCCTGACACAAGGGGAAATTCCTGCTCAGGAAACAGGGTAGTAAGGCAGACGCTGACTCTGAAGTAATCTGTCTAGGTTAAAATTCAAGCATCACCGCTTTACTAACTATATGACCTTGGGCAGGTTAGTTAACTTCTCTCTGGCTAGATTTCCTCATATGACAACAGGATAATAAATGAACCTGCCTCATACAGTTAAGAATTAGTTACTATATGCTTGCTTGGCACATAGTAAACACTGTATCAGTGTTTTCTATTATTATTATGCATCACACAAAAGGAAACCTCCTCTGCCTAAACCTTACAGCAATGGTTTTAGATATTAAAAGTTTCTTAAGATGTGCAAATAACTTAAGCACAATATATCAGGAAATAGATCTTATCTACTGAATACCACTGAATAAGCAATGCTTTAGCAAGTAGGTCTTTTACAGTCTGTTTTAGCTTTCAGTCCAATAATTCTCTGTAGGCAGATGGTGGCCGACTGGCAAATGACAGCTCTGCCCATTATTCCTGCAACTCTCAAATTAAAACAACAACAAAACACTACCTACTACTATCCGAACTTCAGGGCCTTTTAAAACCATGGGGGCTATTTGCTTGGAGCTGAAAAATGCAAAACAAACACACCTTCTGCTCAAGCAGAAAAATCCTCTTTATTACTCAAAAATCTCAAAAAATGTTTGCCCTTGAAAAATGCATTCAAGTGGTTTGTCTATTCCATTTATATAACAATTGTATCACTCATAGCCCTCTTCCAAAGCATACATCATACTTTATGGAATTTTTGAATGGATCTGAATGGCTTTCCAAAACTAACTGGTATTATTTCTACACAAACATAGAAGTTACCATCAAGTGTTACTATCTTATCTAATTACAAGTTGAAAGCAGATCTTCTGGCATATTCACAAACCATTTAATATAAAAATGCCCAGAATGCTAATGATTTCCCTCTTCACCCCACTAATAATTCCAGGGTGAGAAGTTAAGCTCAAGTCCATTACTTTTCCTTCTGTTATGATATATTATATCTATATCATCAGTGATCTTTAATCAATATATTACTTTAAAATTCTCATATTTCTATATTTAAAATTTTATTACTTTTCTCAATTAAAAAACAATTCAGGGTATGATTTTAGTACCCTGCTATGTACTGAAGAGAACTAGTAAATAATGTTCCCTTGATTTAAAATAGGAAAAAACAGGTGATTCTAAAAATTGGGTCAAATATAACAATCAATCTTAGAATATTTATACTATCTTTTCCTATAGTTAATAATAATTTCCAGGAAACAAGGTGATTTTTCAAAAGCCATCTGTTTAAATACATGGGGGCTTATTTTCATGAGACACAACTAGAAAAAAAAATTTCAACTTTAGTATTCACACCTTAGCATTAATAACTGCCTTTTTCTTTAACCATGGTCTGTGTTTCCTTTTTGTAAGCTAGTTTAATTTAGTGTTTTGGCACACACTGAGTAAAAAACATTACCGTCTTTTACAGGGTTGCTTAAGATCACCCTCTTTTCCATAATATATTCCTTATTCTTCATAAATGACAGAAAGAAAACTCTTAAATATGTGAAGCAAACCATTTTTAAAAATACCAATTTCTGGTTTTAACACTGGTTAAAAAAAAAAAAAAAAATCCAAAATCTAAGCAAAAGGAAGTCACAACAAACATTCTATAATATAAACAGACAGTATCCACATAGTTTATTTCTCACAGTTCTCCTGACAAATGAACATCATTCAAGAACATACTGTATACACAGATAAGAAGAAACATACAAAATGTTTTAAATGATGCACAACAAAATCCAGCAGTATAAAAGAATGCATGTGAACTCTTGCTCACTGCGCAGACTAAATTTAATCACTTGTTTAAATAGTAATAAAAATACAATCTTTTATGGATCTTGTGCAGACTACAAAAGAGGGAAATTATTACCATATATATGATTTTTATATTAGGCAGTTTTCTTTGATGAGTTGTACTGACAACTCCAAATACAGAGGCAGAAGGCTGTGTATTTTAAAGGAATTAATGTTGTGAATTAGAGACTTTACACAGTTACTACCACTGGCACTTTTCACCATAGTTTGTACACATCACATGATCATCTTATATAACATTACATTTAAAAATATATCTGAGTGACAATTTTATAACATTCACACACCATGAGCTGGTTAAGGAAGCAGTGCCACAGTTGCCTCCTGTAGTGCTTCACTGTTGGTAATTAAGGACAATTCATTGTGGTTAAAAGAAATTAGGTATCAATATGATTAAGCAGCTCCAATTTACTAAAGGCCATCAATGACCAACACTGGGACAGTGAGTTCTTTTAAAGTGTATATCCTAGAAGCAAACACCATCATTGGTTAAAACTTTGTCTAAAGAAGTGAGTTTCTGTGCTGAAAACTATTTTCACAAAACTGAAGGCTACTAAACTGTTTTAATATAAATACTTTGTCTTCTCATTATCATATTTATCACCAAGTTCTTTGAAACCTTTGGAATTTACTCTCTCTTTAATGTGTGCTCTCGTTCCATCTCACCCATTTAAGATCACCACCTAAAATGCGGTGGTGAAAAATTCACCAGGGAAACCCTTTGCTCACCAGGAATGTTCAGCTGCTGAACAGTGATCTAGAGCCACAACGGTGCAGACCTGTACTTGACGAGAACACTCAGGAAGCTCTCATGCTGTGAGTGTCATTTCTGGGAAAGCAGAGAATCTTTCCAAACTGTGCACATAATTAACAATGATACCATTGCTATGTGTTGAAGAGGACTAGTAAATGATGTTCTCTTCCATGTCATCTGTTTGCTGGAAAGTAGTTTGGGTCAAGGTAATTATAACTGGTGCCCTGAGACACACAGTAGTCTCTGTCTAAGAATGTCTCTGACCTATAAATAGGTTCTAATTGGTGATCTTCCTTGTGAATATCTGTTTCATGTAGGCTGCAAAGAAAAAAAGACACGTATCATTACAAGGTATTGGATGCATTTTAGTCTGTGTATTACAAAGCTTCCTCACAGCTCTCCCTGTTTAAATCCATTAATCTATCAAAATCTCTAATGCAAAGTTACCTGATATGTGGTATGATTACAGGAAAAAATTAATTGCCTAGAACAACAAAGTTTAATTCACTAAGTGTGACTATTAATATTTTCTATGTTTGGAAATCAAATTCACTAATGGCTGAGAAGCTCTTTTCTTGTCTAAGTTGAAGACTGACAATGAAGAAAATACTTACCAGTCTGAACAAGAATCACAGAAATCCAAAGACATTTCTGGAGGACAATCCTGGCAATGCCATCGAACACCCTGGATGGGTTCTATGCCACAGTTATCACACTATAACAGATTCAGAGAGAAAATGTATTAAATTATACTGTTCCACGACTTTTTATTCTCCACAAGGAAACATACGATGTGCACATAGACATCTTCTCCTATCTCTCCATGCACAGGACAGTAATATACCACACAAATGGTTATATGTCAGAGATAATTTCTAGCAAACTAGGTAAAATTCCATCCACTCAACATCAAGGTATGCGTGAGTGAGAGGAACATTAGAAGGGATAATCTTCAATCAGCTTAAATTTATTTAAAAATTTTTAAAAGTAAATCATCTTCAACTTGGGTGGTTTTGTTATTTGTAACCATCTACTTGAAAGGTACCTCAGACTACTGTATGATGACTATGGTTGAGAAACAGAGAGTTAATACCATAGTTAAAACTATCCAAATATCATACAGAATTGTTTTAACAGGTTCTCTTGGCTGACAGGAACGCAGGCAACAGTAAAATTCTGTCTAAATTTTATCTTATTGAATCACTCTCCAAAGCCTAAAGACTCCTAATAACCAATGCCCATCAGGTGAAAAAGGCAGATCTGGCTCTTTTTCAGCGTGGTGGCATCATGATAGTCCTCAGAGTATTCTGTGCACTTTTGGAAATCAAAGGATATATCATTTCTAGTTTCTTTGATCATCTGGTCAACTATAGTGGCTGCCAGACTGGCAAACAAGCCATGGCTGGGTTTTGCAGCAAAATTAGGAGAAGGGAAGCAAGTTTCTTTTTGAAAGGCCAGAGCTGCCAGTTAGGAAAATCTCTAATGGAGAAGTAGGGTCACTGAAAGATCAAGAGGGAAGATCATTTAATATAGTATGATTACTGCCTACTCTAGAGGATCAAAGGTACAACTTTGTTTTCAATTTTGTTTACCAGTCACAGCACACATCAATACTTTCCTGTCTACCCACCAACACCACCAAGTTTATGGTCTCATTATTACTTCCTCCAGTCCAACCAAGTCAATTCTAATGCCTAAAGGCTTCTCAAGCTTGTCAATCTTTATTTCCATGGCCACCAGTCAAGTTCAGGACACCCTCATCTTTTGTCTAAATTATCAAAAGAATCTCTAACCGGTTTCCTTGACTCTAGTCTTGCCTTCCTCTAATTAAGTTTCCATACTATGGCCAAAATGATGAGGGGAAAAGCTGGTCAGTTTCAAACCCACTGCTTTCCTAAAGATCATCACCCCCAATAGTTTAAGTAACTAGAATGATCTTTTCAAAACATAAATTTCATGTTACTTTCTGCTTAAAATCATTCAATGGTTCCCCCACAACCTCAGGATAGTGTGAGTTCCTTGGCAAAATTTCCAAGGCGGTGCAAGCAGCCTCTAACTACTCTCTAGTATGTACTCTAGCCACACTCAACTATTTTGTTTAACTTCTCTAAATACCTTATGAGAATGAAAACAACATAAGGGCAAGAACTGAGTCTGTCTTGTTTACTGCTGAATCTCTAGCACTTAGCAAAGTGCCTGGAACATAATGTGTATTACAAAATTCTGCGGAATAAGTATATGTATTTCTATTAGCCTCTCAATCAGAAAGGGGAAAAAAACCCCATTTCTGATCCATGGACAACAGCAACAAAAAGAGAAACAGCTAAATAAAAGCGCCTCACATTTTACCTCAATTGATAGCTACCTGTATGTTTGTCTTCACTCTAGTAAATAATACACTCTTCACATCAGGAACGATGGCACCACTACTTTGTATAAATGAATGGGATAAAAGATAAACTTTTTTCCTACATGCTTAGCAATTCTGGAGTTTAACACTACAGAAACCACTTTAACTCTTATCACCCTTTTAAATTAAATGAATACTCCAGCCTGGCCAACATGGTGAAACCCCATCTCTACTAAAAATACAAAAATTAGCTGGGCGTAGTGGCGCACACCTGTAATCCCAGCTACTTGGATGGCTGAGGCATGAGAATCGCTTGAACCCAGGAGGCAGAGGTTGCGGTGAGCTGAGATCATGCCACTGCACTCTAGCCTGGGCAACAAAGCAAGACTCTGTCTCTAAATAAATAAAAAAATAAAATTAAATGAATACTAAAATTAAGTAGAACTTACCTTAAAGCCCACATGTTGCACAAATCCACTTTCAGCTTGCATTTGCTGAAGTTTCTGCTTCTTTAACTTTTTAAACTGTAATAGTTCTTTATATTCAGGTAAATTCCTATACATGATAGGAATACTTTCGTCATCCTATCAAAAAAAACAAAATAAAAATGTTGGTTTGGTAATGAAAATGAATTAAGGGTAAGAAATACTGATACAGAATATTTTTCTACTGATATTTTTCATTTTTAAAATACCTTTTAGTACTCATAGAAAATTAGTGCTGCTATTAGCAGTATTTTCCACTAATGCTTTTGGAGGACTTTTCTTTAAACACAATAGTAATTCTGAATTGTAGCAGACTACTTCAATGCAGGTAAAAGGGAAGCACGGCCATGATTCTCACCTCTGTTACACACTATTGCAAACCCAATCCCATCTTTACATTTTCACGGTTACCTGAGTGACCTGTAATCTACTTCTCCCTCATTTAAGGAAGTTTCTCTTCTCCAATCTAACAGATTCTTACATTTGCTCCTGTAAACATGACACTTTCTCAATAATAAACAAACCAATCTCTGCTCTTGTTTTTTGCTCTGTACTCCCAATGATCAAAGTAGAACACTTCTCTCTTACTCAACAGGATGAACTGAGTTACAAAGATGACTATTTACAATAGACTGTAAAAGAAATAAACAGTAAAAACTATATAAATGAATTAAGCAGGCTAGGTGCAGTGGCTCACGCCTATAATCCCAGCACTTTGGGAGGCCGAGGTGGGCAGACCACTTTAGGTCAGGAGTTCAAGACCAGCCTGGCCAACATGGCAAAAGCCCGTCTCTACTAAAAATACAAAAATTAGCTGGGCATGGTGGCACGCGCCTATAATCCCAGCTACTCAGGAAGCTGAGGCAGGAGAATTGCTTGTACCTGGGAGGCTGAGGTTGCAGTGAGCCAAGACTATGCCACTGCACTCCAGCCTGGGAGACAGAGCGAGACTCCGTCTCAAAATTTAAAAATAATATATTAAATTGAAGTATCCCTTAATAAACTGGTCTTCAAGGTATAAAGTCTATTTATGATTCCGAACTTTTAGATACATACGTTCAGGACCATCCCCCACCTCCCAATTGACAGCAGTTTTCTACTCAAAAATGTTAACATGCAAAATTCGTCTATTTAAAATTGCTGACAACACTGTGGTTCATCATCCTAGACAACTTCAAGATTATCACAGATGCCCAACTCGCTATTTCTGGCCTCTAATCTTAGACTGATTCTACTGAAATGATCTTCATCTTCATTCCTTCTCAGAGTCTCCCATTTCAACAGCCATACCTTGGACCTTGCCTTCAACTCTAAGTATTTTACATCCAAATTATTAAGCTGAGATTTCCTACCTCCCCTGTTATTCCTACTTCTCTCATATTCTCACCCCAAATAATCAGCTTTTTTTTTAACCTCATTGAAATTTCTAACACTGTTCTGCTTCCTATTCTCCCAATTCATTTGTGCTCTGCCACCCAGAATCCATTTCTTTCCTTTGCTACTCATGACTGATCCCATGCTCACTAATTTCCTAAAAGCATCCGCAATTCTCTGATCTATGTTCTGTAAATTCCCAATCCTGGACCAGACAAGCCCTACCCCACCCATTCCTCCTGCTACATTAGGTATTAAGTGCTATGTTATTTTACATCAAGAAAACAAAAGCTTACACAAAGCAGCCCAAGTCAGAAATCTAAGTGTTATCCTCAGTTTTTCACTCCATTTTATATCGAATGTAACAAATCCTGTCATTTCTTAATATCTTCTACAATCTCTCTCAAATCGGTCCTCTATAGTATCCACCCCCTCCTTTGCCCCTACTATTACTTAAAAGTTCCCAATGGTTTCCTGACTATTTACAGCATCAAGTCCAAAGTCTTCAGCTGAGTAAAAGATTCTTTACAATTTCACACTTCATCGATCTATCTCCCACTGTTTCCTGTTTTTTTTTTGCTTTGTTTTGTTTTTGTTTTGAGAGAGGGTTTCTGTCACCCAGACTGGAGTGCAATGGTGGGGTTCCCTGCAACCTTAACCTCCAAAGCTCAAGCGATTCTCCCACCTCAGCCTCCTGAGTAGCTGGGATGACAGGTGCACACCACCAAGCCTGGCTAATTTGTGTGTGTGTGTGTGTGTGTGTGTGTGTGTGTGTGTGTAGAAATGGGTTTCGTCATGTTGCTCAGGCTGGTATCGAACTTCTGGGCTCAAGCGATTTGTTCCTCTAGGCCTCACTATTGCTGGGATTACAGCACAAGCCACTGCGCCTGTCCCCACTATCCATTTCAAATTCTTGTCAACTAAAGATGTTAGATGATTATTACTATCCTGTGTCACCACTGAGAAAGACAACATAAGTAATGCTATACACTAATAAATAAGTGACCCAAATAATTAGATAATATAGTAAGAAATGTCACAATGAAATTTACTTAATTCAGGTATTTTGCAAATGCAAAGAGTGTAAACACTTTTAATTTTTAAATTTGCATTTAAATGCTAAGGATATGATTACATGTGATCAGCAAGGCTAAGGTTAAGAAAAGTTAAATCACCTCACACCTAGTAGGTGGCTACTACTAAAAAAAGAAAACAAAAAATAACCAATGTTGGCAAGGATGTAAATAAACTGGAATCCTTGTGCACTGCTGGTGAGAATGTAAATGGTACAGCTCCTATGGAAAACAGTATATGGTGGTTCCTCAAAAAGTTTAACATAAAATTACTATACAATCTAGCAATTCTACTTCCCAAAAGAACTGAAAGCAGGATATTTGTATACCCATGTCCACAGTAGCATTATTCACAATAGCCAAAAGGCGGAAGCAACCCAAGTATCCATCAACAAATGAATGGATAAAAATGTGGCATACAACGGAATATAATGCAGCCTTAAAAAGGAAATTGTGATACATGCTACAAAATGGATGAACCCTGAAGAGCATATGCTGGGTGAAACAAGCCAGTCACAAAAGGACAAATACTGTATGCTTCCACTTATTTGAGGAATGCAGAGTAGTCAAATTTATAGATACAGAAAGCAGAATAATGATTGCCAGAGGCTAGAAAGAGGGGTGTTGGGGAGATGTTTAATAGGTACAGAGTTTGAGTCAGGTAAGCTGAGAGCTCTGGAGACTGGCTGCACAATAATGTGACTGTACGTAGCACTGCTGAACTCTATACTATAAAAATGGTGAGGATGGTAAATTTCATGTTATGTGTATTTTACCATAATTAAAACAAAAAATTTTTTAAACCTCATAGATTTCCTAATCATAATCACTTTAAACTTACTTAAAGGGGACTAATATCAAATGGAGCTAAAACTGTATACAGATTTTGAAGCCACAGAGTAAATAACATATAAATAATTGTTCTGGCTATTGCTTTTTGAAAAGAGAAACTAAAATCTATAAATTTTTCCACAAGATGCTTCATAAATATACATTTTGAGTAGCTATTTTAAAGTGATCAGAATAATTTCAACTGGCACTCATTTTTAAATAAATAAATAAACTCAACAACAACAAAAATTACATCAAATCCAATCCACTGTACTGTATTTTGCCAATTTGTCAAACTGTACCTTTAGGTTTTGTTTTTTTGTGGGTTTTTCTGAGGGTTTTGGGTTTTTTTGTTTTGTTTTGTTTTTTGAGACGGAATCTCACTCTGTCTCCCAGGCTGGAGTGCAGTGGCACGATCTCGGCTCACTGCAAACCTCTGCCTCCTGGGTTCAAGCGATCCTCCTGCCTCAGCCTCCCAAGTAGCTGGGACTACAAGCATGCGCCACCATGCCCGGCTAATTTTTGAATTTTTAGTAGAGACGGAGTTTCACCATGTTGGCCAGGTTGGTCTCCAACACTTGACCTCATGATCTGCCCGCCTCAGCCTCCCAAAGTGCTGGGATGACAGGTATGAGACACCATGCCTGGCCTTTTTGTTTTTGTTTTTTTTTTTAAGACAGAGTCTCCCTCTGTTGCCCAGGTTGGAATGCAGTGGCATCATCCAGGTTCACTGCAGGCCCAATCTTCCAGGCTCAAGTAATCCTCCCATCTCAGCCTCTTGAGTAGATGGGACTTCAGGAATGCACCACCATGCCAGGCTAATAATTTTTTCTTTTTCCTTTTTTGTAGAGATGGGGGTCTCGATATGTTGCCCAGGCTGGTCCTGAACTCTAAGGCTCAAGTGATCCTCCTGCCTCAGCTTCCAACGGTACTAGGACTACAGTTGTGAGCCACCACGCCGAGCCAAACTGTACTTCTTTTAAGTACTCCACCACCACTCCTCATCTGGCCAATTTTTATCCATACTTCAAGTACCATCTTCACTGTCACCCTCTCAGGTCTTCCCCTGAAACTCTCAATCTAAATTAAGTACCTTTTAAATAATTATGTTAGCATCTATTTTTCCTTTGAAGTACTTTTTAATTTATTTTTTTGGAGATGGAGCTTTTGTTCCTGTTGCCCAGACTGGAGTGCAGAGCCGCAATCCCAGCTCCTGGCAACCTCCACCTCCCAGGTTCAGGCAATTCTCCCGCCTCAGCCTCCTGAGTAGCTGAGATTACAGGCACGCACCACCATGCCCGGCTTTTTTTTTTTTTTTTTTTTTAGTAGAGACAAAGTTTTACCATGTTGGCCAGGCTGGTCTTGAACTCCCGACCTCAGGAGATCTGCCCGCCTCAGCCTCCCAAAGTGCTGGGATTACAGGCATGAGCCACAATGCCCGGTCTGAGGCACTTTTTTAAATGTGTGATTTACTGATGTGATTACACATTTATCTTCTCCCACAAGACTACAATTTATGAGCACAAAGATCAGACATATTTTGTTCATAACTATGTATCTAACCCCTAGCAAAGCCTAATAGTAAATTTAAATAAACATTTCTCAGATGTACAAATCTAATCATCACAAAGTATGAAATTATACATAAATGCTAATGTTTAAGACACAGCAGATAGTCATTTTTCAAAAGACAGGTTTAAAAGGAAATTAAAAAATTTTTATGAATACAGTTATTAAGGTGGTTTGATATCAGTATACAATCAGTATTTGATTAATCTAGCTATAGAACAAAGGAGCTTACTTTTTATTTGATAACTTTTCATTAAAATATACTTTTCCAATTCTATATAATCAGAGTATTAAGGAAGATATAGGGTAATCTTTATGTCCTTTAGTCAAGGAATCAGAATCCGGTTAAATATTAAGAAAATAATTTCAGGAATAGTAAAATAATAAAAAATATCAACAGCAACAAAAAGAAATCCCTATATATGTAAAGTAAATAAAGTGAATTAATATCCAACCATGGCAACAACTGAGAGGAATTATTTATTCCAAGATAATTTAAAAACCAATTTGACTTTACTTCTGTAGAGGGATATATATATATAAAAGACAAAATAAAGAACTGAAAAACAAACTGTTTTCAGGAACTGTATTAATAGTAGTGTTGGTTATTAATATATTCTGAGATTGTTCTGAGCAGTGTGAGACAAAGGAAGTGAGAACTGTGACTTTTAACCTGGAGAAAGGAGATACATATTTAACATCAATTAGGGTAGATAAAAGTCCTAGAGTTCTTAAATTGAATTTGAAATTAAAATATGAACTTAATGATGTCTTTCATCCTTAAATAAAATAAAAATGTATCATATTTCCCAGCTCTGTCCATTAACAGGCCTAGAAACAATGGTGAACCCAGCAGCAAGTAACATTACTACAGTCAAGATATAGTCTCTAAATACCATTTCCCAGTAAAAAGAAGGACTGACTCTGGGTCTGAGGCAGGAAATATACAAGGTAAGCCTGGATTTTCCTTGTTAAAACGGGTATTAAAGAAGCTATTAAACACTATTAGAGTCTTATCAAAAGAACTTAGAAGCCAACTTAAAGAGGCTACAACTAACCAAAAATGGGCCAGTTTGAACACTAACAAAGGCAGTAACATCAATGAATTGAACTACATTAAATACATTTATGGCCAATAGTTTATAAGAATACAAAAAAATTTTTAAACCTCATTGGTCATCTTTGAAGGATATGACAAAATGAACTCATTATTTTAAAAACCAGAAAATAGGTCAGGCATGGTAGCTCATGCCTATAATCTCAGCACTTTGGGAGGCCGAGGCAGGCGGATCACGAGGTCAGGAGATCGAGACCATCCTGGCCAACATGGTGAACCTCAGCCTCTACTGAAAATACAAAAATTAGCTGGGCATGGTGGCACACGCCTGTAGTCTCAGCTACTCAGGAGGCTGAGGCAGGAGAATCATTTGAACCTGGAAGGCAGAGGCTGCAGTGAGCCGAGATCGCACCACTGCACTCCAGCCTGGGCGACAGAGCGAGACTTTGTCTAAAAAAAAGAAAAAGAAAAAGAAAATAAAGGGAGAATCGAGCAATTATCCTACCTTTTCTATATGTACCTCAGAGTAACCAAATAGTTGACTGGGGGGCAGGGGGATTACTTTATAAAACAATCCATCAAGTAAATGAAAAAATGATAGCATAATCACTATTCTGTAACATCTAATGAATTAATCGATCTAGGCAATGATCAGTGGCTGTTATGCCAAAAAAAGAGACAACCAGGCTGACAAAAGTAAACTTGAAGTAGTCCTGCCCACCCTAACAAACAAATACATCTGAATCTCATCAATGCTCTTGACCTACTATGAATTTACAGGAAGTTCAGAAAACAGAGGAACAGATTAAATGACAAGAAGAAGATGTAATCAATAAAATCCATACTAGAAAATTCTACAGGACAAATGAACCAGTTCTTCAACAAAAACATTGTGAGAGGGGAAAAAAGGAAAGTGAAAGAGGGAGAATGAACCTATTGTGGCTTATGGGCTTTATTTGGATCCAAACCTGAATGAACAAATTAGAAAAAAAATAATGAACGGTGACTATACATTTCACTATATAATAAATTACCTTTTATAAATATGAAAATTATGTTGTGTAGTATCTGGGACTTGCTCCCAAATAATCCAGAGCAGAGTTGAGGTGGGTAGGGAGGGAGTAGAGATTAAAATAAGGTAGCCTCAGGTTGATAATTGTTAAGGTTCATTATACTATTCTATTTTTGTATATGTTTGAAATTTTCCTCACAAAAGCACATTACTTAAAAACTATACACGTGACTTGTTCATTAAAAGAAACCAACATTCTCTGAAGAGTGGAATAATTAGAAAATCCTACTCTCTTCTATACCTTGATGTGTATAATAACCAAATAGGTAACTTACTGATGCATCTTCAACAGCAGTGCTCATGTGGCTATGAAAACAAGATCGGTCATCATCTTCATCCATATACACTGGTGGTTCATGGGAAGTCATGAAAGTGGAAGGCTTAAAGAGATGCTTATTAAGAGGGTGCTGTCGTCTGCTTGTTGAAGACTAAATAAGAAAACAAATTTTTAATTGGGACAGTGAAAAATCATTACAAGAATCAGAAATATAAAAAATACAAATGTTACTTCCAACAAGTCTATCAGAAGAATTTCACTCTATCCTTTAGCATACTCTTATGTTGTTGCTTTCTCTATGCTTTCTGCGTTTAATTTTAAGCATAACTAGCCTTAAAAAAATTTCTTTTAAATGTAGGGGAAATACTCCAACAATGGTAAAATGAACCACATGCTCAGTATCTAGCTTATATTTGTATCCCCAGCATTTATCATACTCTTGGCAGTCAAATGCTGGCTGCACTGAACTCTTATGATCATCTTATAGAAGATCAGAGAGGATGAAGTGGCCTATGCCAGGAATAAAACTACCCAATAAAAGGAAAATATCTATAACATTATGAATATCTGAAAATACTTATCTAACATTGATTGACTGCTTATTCTATGCCAGGGGTGTCCAATCTTTGGCTTCCCTGGGCTACATTAGAAGAAGAATTGTCTTGGGCCACACATAAAATACACTAACACTAAAAAAAAAAGAAGAAACTATTGTAATGTTTTAAGAAAGTTTATCAATCTGTCCTGGGCCACATTCAAAGCTGTTCTGGGCTACAGGTGGTATGTGGGCCATGGGTTGGACAAGTTTGCTCTATGCTAATGTCATTTAATCCTTACAACATTCCTATAAAGTAGTTATCATCATCTCTAATTTAAAGATGAGAAAACTGAGGACAGGGAAGTTAGGTTTCTTGTTCAGTGTGTTGCAGCTAGATAGTGGTAGAACAAGGATTATAAACTAGGCCTGTGTGGTGCCCAAATTCTCACTTTCTACCACTATGCTGCCTGCCTGTCTTGATCAATAGCACAGTCACAAAGAACACCCTCAGCTACACGGAGAACCATCATTTCACCTGCTTCCAAATTTAAACTTTAACCATGGCAAGCAATCATTGTAAATATAGCTGTACTAGATCTTCACAGCCAAAATAAAGTACACCTAAGGGAAAAAAACACATGTAGGTTCTCCAGTATTCCTTTTGTTATCATTATCCAGTGTTAACTATGAAAACATATGGTTATAACCCATCTATAACGTTAGCTTAGAAATTAACCATGAAAATTAGAACTCTTACATTAAACACTGATTAACGTAAGGTTCCGATATTCCACAGTTATAGGATGAACTCTACATATCTAACACAGGTTATGCTATATTTGGTGGGAAATCCAAAACATTTAAAACAATTGGCAAATTAAAACAAGCTTCCAAAGCTTGGTTAAAAAAAAATTTTTTTTAATGTGTAAAACATGAAACTGTATAGACAATATTCTTAATGTAAAATTACATTAAATAGCTTCAGTATGGAAGGGTAACAGCACTAGATATACTCTTAGCTTCTCTTTATGAGAAAGATGGCAGTGGTGGGGAGGGGAAAGTACCAGGATAACTTACTAAGGAAACTTAAAACAGCCAATTAGGTGTCTTTATTTTTTGCTATTACAAGAAACTGGCCTTTTTTTTTTTGAAACAGAATCTCCCTCTGTCACCAATGCTGAAGTGCAGTGACGCAATCTCAGCTCACTACAACCTCCACCTCCCACGTTCAAACGATTCTTTTGCCTCAGCCTCCCGGGTAGCTGGGACTGCAGGTGTGTGCCACCATGCCCGGCTAATTTTTGTATTCTTAGTAGAGATGGGGTTTCACCATATTGGTCAGACCAGTCCTGACCTCGTGATCTACTGAACTCGGCCTCCCATAGTGCTGGGATTACAGGCCACCGTGCCAGGCCGAAACTGGCTACATTTTAATGTAGTGTCCTGTTTGGGAAAGAAACAGTAGCTTCTCCACCGTAGAAGGCAACAGAGAATAGTAGAAAAAGCGTGGCACCAGAATGAGAGAGAATCAGTGGTTCCCAGACTTAGCAGCTAAGTGACCAGATAATTCACTCAACATACCCGAGGGCCCAGTTTCCTTATCTAATAAAAGGTTTTAGAACAGTAGAGTCTGGCTCAGAGACCCTCAATATAACAGCTATTAATATTATGTCAGTAAAGTGAAGATGATAAGACTATTTATACTTCAAGAATTGTAGTAAGGATTAAATAAAATATTTTATTTTTTTAAAGACATGGGACCTCTCTATGTTGCCTAAGTTGGACTCGAACTCCTGGCCTCAAGTGTTCCTCGTGCCTCAGCCTCCCAAGTAGCTGGGGCAACAGGTGCACACCACTGTGCCTGGCTTTAGAATATAATAAACCTTTCTATTCTTGGATTTATATAGCATTATCTACAAAACAGAAATTGATTGTATTTATTAAATAATCAAATATCCTAAAAACTTTACCCTCACAAAGCCCTTTCTAACATATTTTGAATCTAAAATCTTTCAAGTAGCACTCATTCATATTACTCCTAAGAAAATAATGAAGAATAATTAAAGCTCACAGAATTTCACTGAGTAGCAATAATGGAGTCCTTACCCTGCATTTATGCACAATATAAGGAAATGCTTAGAATGAACAGAAGTTTTAAAATACAGCAACACTATTCTGTCAAATGTGTACATTTTTACATAGTCATTCTTTAATAAATTTAATCTACAGTTTACTTTCATGTATTTTCTTTTACCTTTTTGGAGTATATATATAAGTTTGGTGTTCTGCCTGGTACTGGAATGCCAGCTTTCGTTAGCTTTATGAAATACTTCTGTACTCGGCTGGCAACCTAAAGAAACATGACAAGTCTCTTAACACAATGAGATGACATACAATACCTGAGTTGTTTTTAAAAATTAAAACGTACATGAGTATCTAATGAATGCTAAGAATTCAATACTCATCAAGAATCTAAAAATAACAATAAACTGTCACCAAATACACATATATTTTAAAATCTAGGCCAAACAAAAATTATTCGAGTAAATTTAAATTTGATTCTAAAGCTAAACACATATTTCAACTTATGAACACTTGCGTCTGTAGTATAAAAACACATCTATTAATATAGATGGGAATATGAAGGAGTAAACTGCAAGATACATTTTTAGAAAGACAACCAGGGAATACTAAGGCAATGAAACAAATCTGTTTGCACAGTATAACCAAAAAGTTTACAATTAGTATACTTAGTAAGCATTCAAGAGAAACTAAGTCCATTATATGTTCATTTTTTAATATTTCGTAATGATCCAAAGCAGAAGTATCTCAAGTTACTTGTTTCTGAAATCAACAAAAATATATACAATTTAAAAAAAAAAAAAAAAAAACCATACTACAGCACTCTGTAGCTGAAAGTGTTATGGCAGATTGCCCAATGTCAGCATTATTCTCCTTTATTAAAAAACTACCAAAAGCATGCCAGCAATCTGTAGTCATCTCCTCAATTACCTGTTTTGCTGTCCTGTTGCCCAATTCATCTGCTATCTTCTGCCACCGTCGAGATTCTACTTCTTCAGGAGGGTATTTGATGAGTAGCTGTTCCAGTTTTTTCTAAGCCATACCCAAGACCAAATTTAAGAAAATATGTATTTAATTTTAAATACTGTATTTCTAAATAAATACATTCACATTTCATTTCTAAGTGTAATACTCTCTCCCACCT
The DNA here is from genome assembly GCF_003255815.1 of Theropithecus gelada. Taxonomy (NCBI): domain Eukaryota; kingdom Metazoa; phylum Chordata; class Mammalia; order Primates; family Cercopithecidae; genus Theropithecus; species Theropithecus gelada. Next base: position 105,571,265 of record NC_037668.1, read on the forward strand.
TTGGGGGTTACATTATTAGAAACCCTCATGGTAGGAAAAATTTCTAGTTAGAAACTTAAGACTTCACAGGGAACAATGAAATTAGAGAATAAACTTAGGAAAGAGTTTACAAAAGTTTTCTATTCACGTAAGTAAAAAGATCTCATAAGAAAACAGAAAATAAGTAAACAAACTGGTAGGTTACACATTTTAGTGATTTCCACTGACCATCTTTTCTTACTAGACCATGTCTTTCCCCTTACAGTTTTAACAAAAACGTGTAAATTCACTTAAATTTCAACTATTAAAAGAAGCTTTTCCTTCTTTTGTGTGGTCTTTTATTCAAATATTTGATTTTAATATTCCTTCTTGTCTCCTATATCTTCTCATAGTTGCAGAAGATGCAGAAAAATCTGGATGCTTGAAATAAATAAAGATTTCCCAAAGCTTTTTATAAACTGCTAAATGTATAGCTGTGGGGTTAATAACCATATGAGACAAAGATGTGCCTCAAACTTCACCCACTAACAACCCTAGCCATTAGCCAAAAAACATGTTAGCTGTATGCCAACGCTGATTGGCTTCCTCATCTCCCTTTGACAACAAAAATAAGAATGCACTTTGAAGCTCAGTTTTACTGGCCTCAGGTTTTTCTCTCTCCCAAAGCTACATTACAAAAACATCTATTTTATTCCATCCACTTCTACTGCCATCTCAAAACCCAGGTTCCTTCTTTTAAAATTATCCCCAAACAAGAGTTTACACATTCTCAAAATCCAAAATTCTTGAAGTATGCAAAAAGGTATACAAAAATAAGTCTAAATATTTAAAACTCATGGTTAACAGGTATCACAAACAACAATATATACCTGACTCAAAATATGGACTCTTTTCTTTTTGAGATGGAGTCTCACTCTGTTGCCCAGCCTGGAGTGCAGTGGCACGATCCTGGCTCAACGTAACCTCTGCCTCCTGTGTTCAAGCAATTCTCCTGCCTCAGCCTCCCGAGTAGCTGGGATTATATATGCACACGCCATCACGCCCAACTAATTTTTGTATTTTTAGTAGAGACAGGGTTTCACCATGTTGGCCAGGTTGGTCTTGAACTCCTGACTTCAAGTGATCCACCCACATCAGCCTCCCAAAGTGCTGGGATTACAGGCGTAAGCCTCATAATATTGACTGTAATGTTAACTGTTTACTTTTATTTTTTAAGCCTACACAATTTTGAAATATCTATTACCTGTTCTTCAACAGTCCACAATTGGTTAAATGTTTCAGGTTTGGTATCATCACACAGGCGTCCTCTTATCATCTACACGTAAGACAAGGCTTTTGTCAGAGAGAAAATAACAACATCTAACCTGTGATATAGCCAAATAACACACAAATTGTGGAATTTTTAAATTAATTTCGAAATATTTGAGTAAATTTTTTTTAATGTATATGCTTTTTGTTTTTACTGTTTACAAAATGCCTTCACATTATTTTATTTCGTTTGGTTTTATACTCCCAGCAATCCTGTGAAATACATAATAGTACTGTAACTTCATGTTTCAAAAAAGGAAAAGGAAATGTGGGCTCAGAATTGAAAAGTAACATGTCCACTGAGGGTCATCTACTAAGAGTGGCAAGGCCAGGACTCAAATCCTGGTCACATTTCACTACACACAAAGGAGCTACTATTTTTAGACTAAATACTATGTGTCGGATACTGTACTAGGCACATTGCATACACTACCTATTTAATCCTCAGCAACAACCCTACAACATAGGTAATATTAACTACATTTTATACAAAAGTAAACCGCAGCTTAGAGACTTCAACATAAATGATGTCTGAAGGTTCACGGCTAGTAAGTTAGGACTCCAACCTAAGTTTCTCTTAATTTCAAAGTTCCTATCTCCTTTACCTTCCAGTGAAAGACTGCTTTAATTTTAAAAACACAAACCACAAAATCTCAAAATGTTTTGTCTAAAATTCAAATTTTCCTACTCCAATATTTCACACTGCTTACCTGAGGACGACTGCTTGAGCCTTCTGGACCATCACTCAAAGGCAACATAGAATATGAAAGGGACTCTCCATCCTTCTTAGGATCTAAAGGACTTTTTGGTCTAGCAGGTAAACCTACTGAAAAATAAGACCACATACAGAACCATTAAAGCAAAACATTGCCAGATATTTTTCTACTTACATTCTTATCATATGATTTCTTACCTTTATCAAAAACTAGCTTAACTCTTCTAGTATGTCTTTTACGATTTTTAAATTCTCTTTCAAAGTTCCCAAGGCTATGGGTATATTGGTCCCATACGATCTCAGGCAACTGAACAACTCTCTGTGGATACGGAAGCCCTATATCAGCCTGGGGGCAGGGGAGAAAAAACAAGATAAAGTAAAAGTCTAAATTTAATTAAAGAAATAATCAACCACAGTCAAATTTTCAGATGACTCCAAATCCAAATAATCAACGGGGCATTTCTATTCATGTTTAAATCCAAATGACAATAAAGTTAATTAATATAGTCTAAATATTAAATGCTAAAGATGATAAGTGAATAAATGAATTTAGCAAAACCTAAGTACTACTTCTAGATGGAGGGCAGTGTCTTTTAAAATAATGATAGTAATATTAAATAAAACTAACAACCCATAAATGTTCTCTACATTCCATATACCAATATATATCACCAGTTTCATTAATATGAACTAAGAGGAATTTTTTATATGTCCACTAAAACAAACATGTTACAAGTCAACAACATAACTAATATGATAAACCTAAATAAAATAGGCAAATTGAGTTTGTATGAACAAACCCAGAAAAATAGAAGAATCAACCTTTTAAATTAAACCTAGTAGGAAAATTTTTTTCCAAAGAACATAGGACTTTTTTAATTAAAAAAAAAAAAAAAATTCTCAGACACTAATAACTTCATGGTTATTAAAGTATCTTAATTTAATATATTTCTGTGTCTTTTTATAAAAAATTATTAAGATGGTCAACATCACATCTTTATTTCTGAAATAAAGTGAAAAGAAATTCCATTCTAGGCTGAGCACAGTGACTCAAGCCTGTAATCTCAGCACTTTGGGAGGCCGAGGCTGGTGGAACACTTCAGGTCAGGAGTTTCAGACCAATCTGGCCAACATGGTGAAACCCAGTCTCTACTAAAAATAAAAAAATTAGCCAGGCATGGTGCAGTGCACTTGCAGTCCCAGATACTCAGGAGGCTGAGGCAGGAGAATCGCTTGAACCCGGGAAGCAGAGGTTGCAGTGAACCGAGATCAGGCCCCACTGCACTACAGCCTGGGTGACCTAGTGAGACTCCCAACTCAAAAAAAAAAAAAAAAAGAAATGAAAGTCTGTTCAAACTAAACCTGAAAGCGAAGAAACAGGAAATAATCAACAGCATACAAATCTAGTAAATATGCCTAATTGCATCTTCTTGCCTACCCGGGAAAGTAAATGAAATGAAATTAAGGTTAATGAATTTTTCATTAGTATTTACTTTACTAACACCATCTGTTTTAGTTGAATTCACTGTAAATAACCATTATAAGTCTTATATCTTTTTGTACCAGCAAATTATTTAATAACAGCAATGCAGAATCAATAAACACTTAAAGGGGCCTCACTTTAACACAGAAGATACACCAAAATTCTAAAAACCTTAGAGTTTTAACAAATCAACATATAGACTCTACATCTATTATGATATTCAATGTTTTCTACAAGTATGAAGAGAAAGAAATGTTTACCAACTAAATAATATACCTAGAAACATTCAAATAATAAATTAACACATCTAGTGAAATAAGGTCCCCAGAGCTGCTCTCCTAATACCTGGTAGACCACTTTTGTAACTAATTCAAAACAGGTAACTCACAAAGATACTAAAGTTGTCACAGAAGATAAGATTTCATTTCTTTTTTAAGAAGAGGATTCTTTTTCATCTTTTTTCAGTTCTAATCTTTTCATACAATGCTGATTAATATTATACCTCTGAAATTTAATGAACAATTAGTGGGTCCCTATTACAGCACAAATGCACATCAAGATCATCTCCATATTTACACACCAAGAAACTCATTATAAAAACCTGTATCGCTTTTAAGTGGTTAAGTGTTAAGCATGAAAGTTCTGTTTTAAGGAAAACAAAATTATGGAGAATTTTCACATTTAAAAAAGGCATTTCAGAATTAAGTAAAATTTATGCTTCTTCCTCATGGACTTGGCTATCGTAACTCTAAAGATATTTAAAAATAGATTTTGTTTTGATCACCATTGTTTTCTCTCTCAATATGCACAAAGGTACTAGTGTGCAAAAGTAACCCAGAAACAAATGTAGTTAATCAATTCTGAAGTATTTTTTTCTTTTAGCTTTACTAATCCCTAAGTCCTGATACAGAGGAGGAAAAATACTCAAAGAAGGGGAAGATAATAGGAAAAGCTAGGAAAAAAAAATCGCTAAGGAATAGGACAAGTTCCCATACAAATATCCAATAAAAACTTCCAGCTATTTTCATTTGGATATATTTTATTGTCTGCCTGGTGGAGGTGGAAGAAGTTGGTATCTTGCCTTAAGTAGTACGGCTAATTATAGACGAAAAAAATTAAACATTTTAAAAAGTATATACCCATAAAAAAGAATTAGCCAAATTCTCTTAAGCTATTCCCAAACAGATCTTAGTAAATCTTAAAAAGGGTTCAATGTATACCTTCTTCTGGAGTTTTTCCACAAATCCAATGGGATTTTTTAGTGCTTCTCTCTGGTGTCTGCCTAAACTTTCAAGGTCTTGGACTGCTTGAGAACGCTGAGCCTCGAGTACAGCAATCGTCTGCAGTAGTCTCTGATAACTACAGAGACAAAGAAAAATATTTCACGAAAATTTTCTAGTAACAACAATAAATAAAAACTGAGTTCAAGCCATGATCTACTATTAAGTCACACAGTCTTTTAAGAGTTACCTGAAAGAGTTTAGTAAAACATATTACTGGGAATAAATGAGGTCTTCCTGAGTTACGAAGTACCTACAGAAAATAAGAGTTAGAGAAAGCAAAGCCTTCTTCCCCCATCTTAAGTTTTTAATTCTTGAACCTGAACAAGTACCAAAATAAAAGAGCATTTTAACTTTCCAACAATCCAAGTCGTTAAGAAACTGCTAGATTAAAAAAAAAATTAAAATGATAAAATCTTAACACTAGGAGGGATCACTCAATTCAGGCACTTTGTTGTACTCTGTTGAAATAAGGAATCTGAGGCATGTTTTCTCACCAAGAGACACGTGACACTGTCACATAATTCCAACGTGATCTTAGTCTCACGGTTTCCATTTGCTCTATTATACCCTCCCTCCTATTTGAAAGATTTACTTTTCCATCAACAAATCTGTCATTTTTTTCCTCCACATGAAAGATAAATACAAATGTTCAATTCTTAAGTATTAATCATTTGAAGAGAAGAAAGGCCATAAAGATATTTATTCTTTTCTGCTTGCAAAGGTACATTTGGCAAAACAAACATACAGTTTTATCCACACAAATGTATTACAAGTCATTATCCTGAAATCTCACTATAATACATGTATTCTAATATTCTCCCTCTGTTTAAATTGTCTTGCCTCTCTAATATTTAATTTCACATTACCAGCACACATAGAGAAACATGTTAAACCCAAAGCTCTGAATGCGCAAATACATTTTGCAAAACAACTCAAGGAAAAGTCACTCCAAGTTCACTTTAAAATAATTGGTTAAATCCTTAAAGTATAAGCAAAGCACAATTTTTCTATATGGCTTCAAGTAACTTTCATTTTGTTTCCTACTAGACTGTAAACTCCATATGGCAAGTTCATCTGTTTCGTTCATTGTTTTGTTTAGCTAGTATGCAACATACTGCCCAGCACGTAGATGCTCAATAGATATTTTCTAAATGAATAGATTTTCTGAATCTTTTAAGTTCAGAAGTAAGCAAACTAGCAGAAGTATCAAAGGTGAAATACTGCAGTTTTGAGGTTCACAGGCCATGGTGTCATGGCAACATGATGTTCTCTATCAGAATACTTTTCTCAGCCTGCTGTCTAAAACAAATCTTATTCTTGTTTTCAAGACCTTGTTAACTAATCTTTGATGAAATTTTTAATAATTAAGGTAAAACTGCTAACGCTGAAGGGTAAGATTCCTCTCCAGCTAGAGATATTTCATTTAAAACTAGAGCTAGGAGTGGGAAAGGCAGAGCTATACTAAGTCACTACAGGATAAATTACAGAGGGTAAATCTAAACTCACTTTCACTAAGCCTTCTTTTGCTTTGAGGTGTATGCAGTGTACAAATCCTGTCTCAGCTGGCTGTTTCTACTAAGCAGGCTCACATAGGCTCAATCTTAGGGTGATGGTAGTGATCTGAGTGCTAGAAGCTATCCTCTCTAGGCAATACTCTTAATTGTCATACTGCACCTTCAGAATTCCTATCCCACTAGATGAATACAACCAGACTTACATTGTCTCTATCCCTGTTTTAAGCAGGAGTTACACACTTCAGTACCACTTTAAAAACAACTGTGAATATATTAAAACTTCAGTAAAAGGTGTAGGCAGAGTAACAATAAGGCACAAGTAAAAATAGGGTTATGAAAAAACAAATTTGAAAAAGGTACTACAGTCAATTAAAATGGCAGCTGTCTTTTTGTTAGGTTTGGAGCAAACGGACACTGGGAAGAAGGGCCTCTAATTTGAAGCCAACAAATTACCACAATTTTACAATATGTAAATTATTCCATAATAAATCTGACTTAAAAAATAATTCCAATAAAGATGGCAAATAAGGCACAGTTCTTCAATTCTGCTTCCATTTAGCTACGACAACATGATTATCAGATTGGAAGGCCTATGATAAACATGGGTAAAGTCTTCAAGCTCAAAATAATGAAGACTCTAAGAAAATAGTAAATTGAAGTCTTCTATCCCAGATAATTGGATTTCTCAGCATACTCAGACACTGCACCAGTAAGATTACCATATATATATATACACACATACACACACACACACACACACACACATATATATATATATCCATGAGCAGATATGGAAGAAATTATTTAAACAAAACCGAAGTGACATCTAAAAAACAGTAAATATAGACAAATCTGTTTTCAATCCTGCTCACTCACCTACACAAGCAAACTACAGAAGCTGATCCAGGCATGAATCCAAAGGCAAGATTCATTTTTCATTAATTCAACAATTATTTACTAAGAAAACAAGGCATTATCCTAAAAGCTTTAGTAATTATCAAGATAAACCAGGCATGCAGTCTAAGTATAATAGAGGAGTTACGATTATACCACGGAGGAACTGGATGAAGCACAAATAGGGCTGCATTGGTTGTGCTGCTGGGGATGGAGGATGGGTATATATGGGTCCATCATACTAGTCTGTCTACTTTTTTTTAATGTTTTAAATTCCCCACAATGAATGTTTAAAAATCAATTCCAATTCTGAACCCCCCCCCCTTTTTTTTTTTGGAGACGGAGTCTCGTTCTGTCGCCCAGGCTGGAGTGCAGTGGCGCGATCTCGGCTCACTGCAAACTCCGCCTCCCGGGTTCACGCCATTCTCCTGCCTCAGCCTCCTTAGTAGCTGGGACTACAGACGCCCACCACCTCGCCCGGCTAATTTTTTGTATTTTTAGTAGAGATGGAGTTTCACCGTGTTAGCTAGGACAGCCTCAATCTCCTGACCTCGTGATCCGCCCGCCTTGGCCTGCCAAAGTACTGGCCTCCCAAAGTGCTGGGATTACAGGCCTGAGCCACCATCCCCGGCTCTTTGACCCATATTAATGGGGGAGGTGAGGACTGTACTACTCCTTCTGGGCTGATCAGCTCACAGTTGCCACTGCATTCAGCTATGCTTTGAGAAAGACAAACAGGTTCATGAATAGACAAGATGGATGAGAAACAATGTAAGATGAAATAATAATACAGTTGGCCCTTGAACAACACAACACAGTTTGAACTCCATGGATCCACTTACATGCAAATTTTCTTCTACCTCTGACATCCCTGAGACAGCAAGACCAACCACTCCTCTTCCTCCTCTACCTCAGCCTACTCCATGTGAGGACAATGAGGGTGAAGACTTTTAGGCTGGCCCACTTTCACTTAATGAATAGTAAATACATTTTCTCTTTATTATGATTGTCTTAATAACATTTTCTGTTTCTAGCTTACTTTGTTGCAAGAATACAGTATAAAATACATGTAACAGACAACATCTGTGTTAATCAAATGTTCGTGTTATATAGTAAAGCTTCTGGGTCAACAGTAGGCTATTAGTAGTTAAGTTTTAGGGGAGTCAAAAGTTATATGTGGATTTTCAACTACGCAGGAGGTCTATGCCCAATCCCTGTGTTGCTGAAGGGTCAACTGTGGTGTCTGACATTTACTGAATGTGTACTACATGCCAGACAAATGTTGTATTTTAAACGTAATAACTCAATCCTCACAGTAACTTTATGACCGTGGTACCAACATTCTTAATTTTAAACACAAGGAAACCAAGCACAGATTAAATAACTCCCCAAGATCATACCAGCTATTTATGGTGGAGCTGCTATGTGAGGAATGGTTAAAGTCTCTGAGAATATTTAGTCAAGAAATGAAAACCTCCACTAGAATACCATTTCCATTTTTATTTAACAAACAGCTATGCAGGAAAAAAAAAAACAGACTTGTTTTATAGAGTATAAAGGGTCAAACCAGGAGCAAATTGTGATAAAGACACAATATGAAGAAAAACTTTGTCTCAGTCAAAACTAATAAAGGTGGTAGGATAGCACCCAATCACCAAGATGTTCAGACAGGTATCTAAAAGAAATTCAAGCACTAAAAACCTGAAACGCTTTAATGCCAGTAAAATATCCTGCTTTTACTTTTGCTACTCACTGAACCAAGCAAGAGAAGAGAATAACTTAAAAAAAAATTACACATATTTTTGCATGGATAAAATCATAGTTATACCTTTTCCATAAGGATAGCTATGTTAAATCTATTAAAATTATTTGTTATTTATGTCTAAATCTAAATCTTACACAATGCTAACAGCAGCAAACTTACTTGTGTCAAAGAATTAGGGTTTTCTTATTTTCGCCTTTTGAGACGGGGAGTTGCTGTGTTACCCTGGCAGGCGGGCAGTGTCAGATTATGGCTCACTGCAGCCTCTACCTCTCAAGCTCAAGAAATTCTCTCACTTCAGCCTCCCAAGTAGCTGGGACAAGTGTGCACCACCATGCCCAGCTAATTTTTTAATTTTTTTGTAGAGACAGGGTCTCACTGTGTTGCCCAGGCTGATCTCAAACTCCTGGCCTCAGGCTTTCCTCCCACCTTGGCCTCCCAAAGTGCTGGGATTACAGGCGTTAAGTCACCACACCCAACCAGAACTGTTTTTAATTTTACATCTCCAACATAAGACATTTTAGTTTTATATATTTGGCCAAAGTATAAATGCCCTTTCAAGTCCTTATCTAAGTTATTTTTACTACTTTTCAATATCTAAGTCCTCTTGAATTCTTTATTTACATTTATGAATATAAAAACATTTATATGAAAGAGTATATGGGTAAAAATCCTGACATCTAAAGAGAACGTCAAGGAATTAGTAATCTGGAGGTTGATTTACTTACTTACTTATCTATTTATTTATTTGACAGAGTCTCACTCTGTCACCCAGGTTGAAGGGCAGTGGTGCAATCATAGCTCACTGCGGCCTCAAACTCCTGGGCTGAAGTGATCCTCTCGCCTCAGCCTCCCGAGTACCTAGGGCCACAGGTATGCCACCTTTCCCAGTGAATTTTGTTCTCTGGGGTTTTGTTTTGTTTTGATTTTTGTAGGGACAGGGTCTCGCTTTGTTGCCCAGGCTGGTCTCAAACTCCTGGCTGCAAATACTCCTCCTGCCAGAGCCTCCGAAAGTGCTAGGATTATAGGCATGAATCACTGTGCTTGGCCTATAAGTTAATTTTACAGTCCAATTTCTAGGCAGTAATATTACATACACAATAATCAAGGAGGGATGGAAGGAAGGAGTGCAGGAGGGAGGCATAGACAGGCAGACAGAAACAGAAGGAAAGATTTTATATTCAACTGCATCAGAATCTTTTTCAAAAAACTAGATTTCCATTTCTACTGTGGTAACAACCCCTAAGATTCCATGGGCATTTGTAATCTTAAAAAAAACTAATGGAGAAACATTTTTAAAAATCCCTATCAAGGACACTCTGCCAAAATATCAGCCTGATTCTTCAAAATAGTCATTAAATAGTGTCATTAAAAACAAAAAAGAGGGCCGGGCGTGGTGGCTCAAACCCGTAATCCCAGCACTTTGGGAGGCCGAGACGGGTGGATCACGAGGTCAGGAGATCGAGACCATCCTGGCTAACACGGAGAAACCCCGTCTCTACTAAAAAATACAAAAAACTAGCCGGGCGAAGTGGCGGGCGCCTGTAGTCCCAGCTACTTGGGAGGCTGAGGCAGGAGAATAGCGTTCTTGCAGTGAGGAGCTTGCAGTGAGCTGAGATCCGGCCACTGCACTCCAGCCTGGGCGACAGAGCCAGACTCCGTCTCAAAAAAAAAAAAAA